>NC_059303.1:5145359-5180359 GCF_017591435.1 Portunus trituberculatus
ACACACACACACACACACACACACACACACACACACAGAGACACAGAGAGAGAGAGAGAGAGAGAGAGAGAGAGAGAGAGAGAGAGAGAGAGAGAGAGAGAGAGAGAGAGAGAGACTTGCTTTACGTAGTGGCACTTAAAACACAAACTTTCACTAAAAAGAGAGATTAGGTTGCCATTAAAAAAATATTACGTAAGAGTGGAATAAAACTACAATCTCTCTCTCTCTCTCTCTCTCTCTCTCTCTCTCTCTCTCTCAACTGTTCTCCGGGGACGTATGAACCGCGGTCCACTAAACTAACGAACTCGACAAACAGGGAAATGAGTTTTGTTCCCACACACACACACACACACACACACACACACACACACACACACACACACACACACACACACACACACACACACACACACACCAGCAACAATAACAACTAACCACTATCGATAAACACAAGAGGTATAAATAGTCCATGTAATACTAGAGCCGTAGAATTAAAGTAGCAGAAACAATGCAGCCCAGCGGAGGAAAGACAACAATAGAGGCGGGTAAGAGACGGAACGAGAGACAGGCCAGCGCAAAGCCAGATAGAGAGGAGAGCCGTAATTTGGGGAGGAATGGAGAGCGTAAGAGCCAACGAAGCTCCGGGGAAATGAAATGCCTTTGACTTGGCCCGAACTAACGCAGACTGTTGATGATGACTGGGCTGACACAAGGGAGGGTGAGGATGAGGGAGGGCGAGTACAGTGAGAGTGAAGGGTGAGGGGAAAAATAATGAGGATGCGAAGGAATGTTAGGGATGAAGGTGAAAATGGAGGTTACGGCAAAGGGAAAAATGAGAGTGACGTTAGTAAGCGAAGGTGATGGGAGACAGTGACGACTAAAATTAATCTTGAGGGGTGCAGGTGAACGAAATCTATGAGGGAAATGGGTGAAGGGCTAGTGGGAATGGTAAGGATTAGCAGTGACAGTGAGGGGAAACTGTGAGGGTAAGGGGTCAGAGTGAGGGGAACTGTGAGGGTGAGGGATATACGTGAGTGATGACTGAGGGTAAAAGCAAAGAGTGGCAGGTGAGGATTAGGGGGTGAGGGGAAACTGTGAGGGGTGACGCTGAAGGATAGGTTGAGAGCAAGATGGAAGGGTGAGGGGTGTAGGTAAGTGGTGAGAGAGAGGGGTGAGGAGTGAGGGGAGAGGGTAAGGGAAGCCAGCGAAAAATGAGTGTGTCACCAAGCAGGGCGGCAGAATCCAGTTAGTTGAAATGCAAAGGAAAATGCTGAATAAGGTTGCAGGAGAAATGCTTGTAATATCGTCTTTCAGCGAGGAGCAAAAAAAAAAAATAAGACCGTGGTTACATTACGAGCAGAATATTAAGACGGGGTTGTGTATTTTGCAAGCTCGTGCATTTTTGTTCTAAGGTAATGTTGGTTATAACGTTTAAAAAGAGAGAAAAACAAAGGCAGAAGACTGGTGAAAAATGACCAACGTTTTATTAAAAATGATGAATATTATAAAAAGAAAAAAAAAATGATGTTACAAACAAAAGAGGAGCAAATTGACGTAAACTAAGAGACGAGTGTTAGTCTAAATAAAACAGAAAACAAAAGAACATGTAAAAATGTGAAAGGAAAGAATTTACGTGCATTCCAAATGAAGAGTGTAGATATTAAAGAAAAGAGAGAGAGAGAAAAAAAAAAAGAAAATCGAATAAAATACAATGTTACATTAACGCATATGACAAAAAAGAAAACAAAACTGAATAAATAAAAAGTGGTGGGTAGTATCAAAGAAAACGAATGCGTGTCGAAAACGTGAAACCACCAAGGACACTGTACAGTATATTGTGAAATGAAAACGTGATATTTAATAAGCAAATTCTCAAAAATGCAGTGTATAGTCACCAACGGTATAGAAAACTGCTTACTGTTACGTGATATAAGAGAGAGAGAGAGAGAGAGAGAGAGAGAGAGAGAGAGAGAGAGAGAGAGAGAGAGAGAGAGAGAGAGAGAGCGGTAAGTATGTTTAAGAAAAGCAGGAAAGCAAAGGAGAAAAAATAGAATCCTTTACTTCCCTGAGAAATGTGAGTGAGTGAGTGAGTGAGTGAGAGTGAATTGAGTGAGAAAAGTGCAGTGTCAAATAACATGTCTGAGAATCGAGCGAAAAGAAGCAGCAGATAAAAATTTTCCTTATTGGCAGCTTGTTATTCTGTCAAGCGACTCAACTTTTGCGTCCGTTTGTATATTTTCACCCCGCGGCGTAGCGACTGAAAACTAGTGTCTGTTTTTATCATAATTATTTACACACTTCACACACTTCACACACACACACACACACACACACACACACACACACACACACATACAGTTGAAAGTTAGACATCACCACAGCAATAACTTTTGAAATAGCTATGAAATGTGTGTGTGTGTGTGTGTGTGTGTGTGTGTGTGTGTGTGTGTGTGTGTGTGTGTGTGTGTTAAGGGAAACACGAACATTTATGCAGGGAAACGGAGCAGAATTAAAGGAAAATTACCAAACAACAAAGGAATGTAAGGAATTAAAGGAGAGAAGATAAATCTCACAAGAAGAAGAAGGAGAAGAAGAAGAAGAAGAAGAAGAAGAAGAAGAAGAAGAAGAAGAAGAAGAAGAAGAAGAAGAAGAAGAAGAAGAAGAAACGAAAAGGGGAAAAATTAAATTACCCGCATGCAGTGTTTTCTCTCTCTCTCTCTCTCTCTCTCTCTGGTGGAATATTCCGTAGCGCGGTGAGAGACAGGCAGACAAGTGTGTAGTGGACTGTTGAGTGGAGCAGGTGTTATGTGAAGATGAGCCACGTTGCCTACATGATATACGAGAGGTGAGCAAAAAGCAGGAACTAAGTGATAACTGGGTGAAGTAATCGTCTCTCTCTCTCTCTCTCTCTCTCTCTCTCTCTCTCTCTCTCTCTCTCTCTCGTTTTTCTTAGGCTAACTCTCCTCCCTTGCTTCATTTTCTGCTTTTTTTTTTTTGTTTGTTTTTACTAACGTCTCAGATTTTTTCCTCGTTTTCTTTCTTTTCCTTTTGTCCTTTTTTGTTTCTCTTATTTGCTTGCATTATATAATATAGTTTTATTCTCTCTCTCTCTCTCTCTCTCTCTCTCTCTCTCTCTCTCTCTCTCTCTCTCTCTCTCTCAAATCCCACACTCGGCACATAACTCACTAAAAGCTGTCTACCCTCCGCTATTCCTCCTCCTCCTCCATCTCTTCTTCGTTTTCCTCCTCCATCCACTCTCTCCTTCTCCAGCCGTGACTAAAGCTTCCTATCTCCCTCAATACCTCCTTGCTTTATCCCTCCTCCAATTCTCCCTCACATCCATCCTTCCTTCCTTCATCCTTCCCTTTCCTTCTACGATGGCTGAAACTCTTCCTTGCTTTAAAATTTTCTTCCTTCCCTTTCTTCTTTGTTATCTTTCACGCTTTAGGTTTCTTCCATTCTTCCTGTTCTCATTCTCTCTTCAGTTCCTTCGCTTTGTTCGTCACGGTGCGCCAGAAATTCCCCAAGAACATCGTGTATGGCTGCCGTGAACCGTAACAAAGGGGCGAGTTCAAGGAAAAAAGACGAAAAAAGAAAAGGATCAAGTAAAGTCTAGATTCTGGTGCCGCAGGATAGCAACCCCCTACTTTTCTGGCCATTTCTGTCGCGTTACAGATCGTCCTTCTCCATCCATCACCCCTAAAGTCATAAAGCAGAGGAGTAAAAGCTTTGAACTGTCCCCTCCACCTATATTATGGACTGCTCCCAGACGCATTAAGGATTTCTGGAGTAGATGGCCTGGTAAGGAACGGCCGGCTGGAAATGTCGGATATATAAATTACCTTCCTTTCCTCCCGGTTTCGTGATATCCGCATAATGTTCATCCGCACGATAAAGCCGGTAATTCTTTCTTACTCTCTTTTTTTTTCTTCTTCTTACTTCTATCTTTAGGGTTTTCGTGGAGGTATGTTAAGATGGGCGTGAGTGAGTGCCGCGGAACTAACAACGAAGTCTTGACGTCATCACGACGTGCTGACGTCACGAGATACGCCCCTCGCTCACCACAATTGGCGCCATACACACACACACACACACACACACGCACACGCACACACACACATATGAGCCGAGCCACCTAATCGCTCAAGGTTAAACTCGTCTTCGTAATAACTCGAGTGGTCGCTAACAATTACTACGATAGCTTTCACCATTATCGTAAACTATTCTCTGTACCGATAACACACGCGCAGGTCGGTGGGCGAGTGGGAGAGATAATGCTGGCTAGTTTCTGCTATTTCTGCTGCCTTTGATGCTCCTTGCCCTTGTTACAGTTGATTGCTCTCCGTGATGCATCATTGTATGTGTTCCTCGCTGTTTTCCTTTTCGCCTCTTGAATTTACGATTTAATCCGCGTCAGCTTGCTAAATTGACCTGGCTTGCTATATGTATACCTGCCCCTCTGTTTGTCTGCGTGATATAAATGTTTGCATGACTGTACCTTGTTTGCGGCAAGTGACATTAATGGATAGTCCCTTTGTATTCCCTTAGGAGGAGGAGGACGACGAGGAGGAGGAAGAGGAGGAGGGTAAGTATTATATGTAAAGGGAAGATGAAAACGTGTAGGTGGAAAAGGAGGTTGAGAACAAGAATGCGGAGGCGTATGGAGAAGGAAGAGGAGGAGGCCTAGAAAGAGAAGAGGTAATGGCTCTAAAGGTATGGAGTGAAAAAAAAAAGAGGATGAGTAGATTGAAAATTGACACACATAATTACTGAAGAAGTCAAGGAGTTTGTGGAATGAAGGAAGAAGAGGAGTAAGAGGAGAAGTTCATCCGAGGAGTGGTAAGAAGAGAAGGTATATAGAAGAGGTAAAAATATGAAGACTCAACTTGAGCCCAAAATAAATATCTCAGAGGAAAATCAACAATGCAAGTCAGAAGAGGAGGAGAAAGAAGAAGAGGAGGAGGAGGATGTTGTTATTATAAGAAGCAGAGATGCCAGCAGGTCTCGGTATGGGAGGGAGGGAAGGAGGGAAGGCGGCAGCATTAGTGAATCTGGCTGTCACCTGTTCGTGTTGCTGTTGTGGCTGGTGGCTTAGTAGTGGTAGTGGTGGTGGTGGTGGTGGTGGTGGTAATACAGAGTTCGTATTATTCATCAGATTTAATAAACCTCATGCAGAGAGAGAGAGAGAGAGAGAGAGAGAGAGAGAGAGAGAGAGAGAGAGAGAGAGAGGCTGCGTGTAGTGTTAAAGAATTATATCATGCCAAGAACAATATGTTTGTATTGCTCTTTCTTCAGGATGAACGACTCATCCATATGTAAACAAAAGATACTGGCATAGACATTCTCCTTGCTGTGTTCTGCACGTGCAGTGGCAAAGTGTATGCGTGCCTGCTTGGTGTTGCTATCAGTGATGTTTGATGCATTCTCTCCTGCCCTGAGGGAACGAAGTGCTCAGCGTTACACAGGTCGTGCAGGCACTGCCCTCCCCTCGGCCTCGGTCTTGTGTAAACAGTTAAGCGCCACTTCAACACATTCACGGCCAGATTTATCGCCGTTGAAATGAGCTAACTGTTACTCGAGGGAATTTTCAATAAGGTTTCGTTTGTGTTCAAGGAAAGAGCGGTTACTGAGGCCTAATGCTCGCAGAGTTAAGAGTTCGGTCACATTAATGTCCCTTCAGGTATGAAAATGCCATGAAAAATTCAAGAATTTCATATTTACTTTTGGCGTCAATTGGGGTCAAGTTACTCTTCTAAATAAATATCTACATATTTCTTGTGTCAAAGTGTGCCATGACTTTGTTCTTTCGAGCCACGACTTGAACTTAGGTAGTCTTGCATGATGGTTTGCCTGCCACTTACTTTGTCGGGACAGTGAATGCCATCAGTACACGCAGGACTGAACAGAAAACAATACGTGCTTACCTTGAAGAGAGCAAGTTTGGCGTCCGTCTCCTCTTTTGATAGCGATGTCCTGGAACCCCGGCTGGAGGCGTTAGAGACGTCACTTCTGGCGTCGATGTCCCCTCCCCCGCCGGCGAGCCCAGCGTCCTCCCCGAAGACCTCCTCGTCAGCGGCGCCGCCCGTCACCTCGCCATCCACGCTGTCCACCACGATGCTGAAGGAACCCCCACACAATATTTCAGTCGATCTCGACCGAACAGGCCCTCGGGCCACTAACGCCGCTGCCATGTTAATCGTGGCGGCAAGTTTGGGAACCGAACGTGTAGAAAGAGCGGTGCGGGGTCACCAAGAGTGGTGACACGCACCGAGTTAGGGGACGCTCGTCGGAAACACGAACGCCGGGCTGGGGTGAGTGACGAGCCACTCACCACCTGGGAACTACTGGGGGATTGACGGGAGTTCAACAAATCCTTCAGTAACTTTGACTGGTGGGTGTGTCAGCGTTCCTGAACTCTCGTGATGAGTGAAAGTCTCCACGGTTCTTCCAGGACACCCAAAAACACCTTGTCCATCAAACAGGCCGTGCTGCTTCTCCTGCTGGTGGTGGATGCTGAGACGCGGCTGCTGCAGTAGTGACGCCTGGGCAGTGTGCAGCCTGTCTGGGGAGGAGTGACAGTAACAACACGTGTCACGGCTGAGACTTTCAGTTCCTCTCTTATTCAAGAAGCTCGACAGATGTTTAGCGGAGAGACTTTACTAAGGAGTTGCAAGGCTGTATGTGTGGCTGTGGCGTGCGTCGCCGAGTGAGCGCGGCTTGGCTGGCTGGTGGGAAGACACACAAACGCGACGAGAACTTGAGCGAGACTAACCTCCTGGCGCGAGCAGCAGCGACCGTCATTTGTTGGTTTACCTCGCGTCACTGTTACCAACTCTCAAAAAATGTTCTCGTGTGAAACATTGGTAAATTGTGTAATTATTATAGAAATACATTTAATATTAATGTAAAGTTTAAAGTTAAAAAGTATTAATCACACAAGGAAATAACGAATCGTGGCAATCGGTTCCTCCGCGAGGCGTAAGGGAGGGGTGCGTGTGGCGGGATTATGGCAACGATGCGAAGTTCAGGCCGGCGCTGATGGGGACTAAGTGCGCACGTCACTGTTGTGCTGCGCAGCCTTAGGACAGGACGTGTGGGCGGTTATCTTCACGTGCTGTGCAACCCATACGAGGCACAGGCCACCCTCTCATCAGTGCCGCCTCCTGACCCCCGCCTCCCTGGCCTACTGCAGGAGGCGAGGGGCGGTCTGGGCGGTGGTGGGGCTGCAGGATCGATTTTACTGCGCGAAGGACACACACACTTCGTGATTAAGGAAAGAAAATCGATACAAATAAATGAAGACGATGGAGATTAAGAGGAATGCAAATAGTTATAGCAAAGTAATAATAATAACATTGATAACAATATGATAATAATAATAATAATAATAATGATCGTAGTAATACTAATTACAGCAACAAGGACAACAGCAACAAACACAACAACAACAACAACATCAACAACAGCAGCAGCAGCAACAAATGCAATATTAGCAGTATATTCTAATAATGATGATGAGACCAACAACAATTGTAATGATGATGATGATCATATAATAATAATAGAAATAATAACAGAAATAATGATAATAGTAATAATAATAATAATAATAATAATAATAATAATAATTATTATTATTACTATTATTGCTAATATTATAACGCTAATAATAATGATAATGATTTCATTATTATTATTATTATTATTATTATTATTATTATTATTATTATTATTATTATTATTACCATTTGGACTACTACTACTACTACTACTACTACTACTACTACTACTACTACTACTACTACTACTACTACTACTACTACAACTATCAATGCTGCTGCTGCTGCTGCTATTATCACCACCACTGTCACTACCTTTTAATGAATAAAAAAAAAAAAAAAAAATCCCTTTCCATAGAGCGCGTCTCTGTGATTGACGTAAATAGTTCAACACAATCAGTGGCGCTTTAACATCTCCGCTGGTGTGGCTGTGGAGTGTTTGATGTCATGGCGATGCTCTCACATGACGAAGTAATGGCCCGTATTCCGAAACATAGCTGGCCACGCCTCGACTACTTTCAAAAGGTTGTAATTGACGCTACACTAGTTTTCAAGAGTGTTTTTACGGTCCTAGAAGCAGATTAGCATTAACATTTGAAAAAACCCGAGTAATATCATTATCTCAGCGGCCTTTGAAAATAGTCGTGGTGAGAGAATAAAGTACTTCTGAATGGAGGATAATAGCCCATCAATTTATTCACGTGGAAACAAAAGGGGAAGGAGAGAGGTGAGGGAGGCCTGGGGAGGAATCACTACTTTAACTCACTTTAATGGATGTGAGACTGATCTATATTGGCGTTGATCTATATTACCAGTGGCTCAGTGTGTCAGGTGCAGGGCGGGTCAGAGGCTGCTATGGGTCAAAGGTGCCATCTGGTTCGTCTTGATAAGGATAATAGGCACTTTGATTATTTTATTCAGGTTTTGATAATGGTTTGCAGTACTGAGTTGTAGTGGTGGTGGTGATGGCGGCGATGGTTGTAGTTGTGGTGGTTGTAGTAGTAGTAGTAGTAGTAGTAGTAGTAGTAGTAGTAGTAGTAGTAGTAGTAGAAGTAGTAAGCAGCAGCAATAGCAGATTATAACAAAAACCATATGTGCAAATGTTACATAAAATATAGTTTAGTTTTTTTTTTAATTATAAGCGCACTCACACACACACACACACACACACACAC
The DNA here is from genome assembly GCF_017591435.1 of Portunus trituberculatus. NCBI lineage: Eukaryota > Metazoa > Arthropoda > Malacostraca > Decapoda > Portunidae > Portunus > Portunus trituberculatus. Next base: position 5,154,094 of record NC_059303.1, read on the forward strand.
ACACACACACACACACACACACACACACACACACACACACACACACACACACACACACACACACACACACACACACACACACACACACACACACACACACACACACACACACACACACACACACACACACACACACACACACACACACACACAACTAATCCTATAATTTAGCTCCCTTTTCAATAGCAGTTCCCATAAATAGATTTAATCCCGTAAACATTCAGCAGTCCTGAACTCCTGAAGGCGGAGGGAGTTACGTCCGAGGCACCTGCTGGCTTTACCATAACTCTTAACGAACGAATTAACTTTTCTTGACGTAAACCTTGAACCAACGAAAATTGCCTCTAAGAACATTCATCATCCTCTGAGACACATGTAGAGGAAAACTTAGAGATTGACGAAAACGGAGGAGGAGCAAGAAGGAAGGAAAAACTAGAGGTGATGATGATAGCGCTGGACGAGAAGCCATGGGAAAAACAAGAAAAGAAAAAGATATAAGGAAAATGGAACACGGAAAAAAGAAGAGGAGGAGGAGGAGGAGGAGGAGGAGGAGGCAGGGTGGTAAAAGGAAAAGGTTCTGTTGAGACCTGCCTGACTGATGAATGGCCGAATATTGCTCTTAAGGTTACTCTTGGAGGAGGAGGAACCGAGAGGGTGAAGGTACTGGTCTGATGGCATTGAGGATTGAGAGAAAAAAAAGAGAAAAAAGAAAGAGAGGCGTGGAGTGAAGGTGAAGGTAGGAAGCAAAAGTTAAATTCAATATAAATGCAAGTTATTATTATTTTTTTCTTATTGTGTCGAAGTGAGACTTACGGGCACACTTTTCTATTTCTTCTTTCACACTCTGTTACACAACGTCGCTTCCTCGTGTTGTTTATGAGGTTAATCTTTGAGTGTCGGGAAGTTTAGGTTCTGAAGATTATCGTTTGTTACGGAGGAGTTTTTGTTGTTGTTGATGGTGATAATAGAAGTAGTAGTAGTAGTAGTAGTAGTAGTAGTAGTAGTAGTAGTAGTAGTAGTAGTATGCAAACCAAGAGCAGTATAGTAGTAACAACAGCTGCCTTAGTACTACGTCTTTCCTTCCCCTCATTACTCGTGCGCTGTTGTTATGTATTCTCGTTTGGGGAATTCAAGGACACCATTGTTACTTTCTCTATTCAATTTGGTGGAATCGTCCCCCTGATCTGGTGATATTGTTCCCTCTCCCTCTCCTTCCCTTTTTCTTTGCTTATGTGAAGCCTCGGTTTCAATCCAAAGGGAGTGGCTGTCTTCTTCCCCCGGATCGCGGCTTTTGTATTGGGACGAGGAGAGGGGAAAAAAAAAAAAGAGGCAATATCATGTTTGTTGAGATAACTTCCAATCGAGTGGATGTCACTGTGCTACATTATTGAGGCGCTTGGTTATAAGGTCCCGTCTTTGTGTGAGGGACTGGCGTGGGTGTGGTAACTGTGTTTCCTCAGAGGCTCATTAACAACTAGGATCGCCCCCCTGCAATGATAATTACTTCAGTGCTCCTTCAAGCCATCACGTGCCAGCTACCTGCATTCGAAATTGATTAAAGCCTGAGTAAGGAATTTCCTACTAGCAATTAACAGGAGTGCTAATAATCATAATTGGAAGATGATGATATTGTTTTTCACGTGTCACATACTGTCATACAAGAAAAAAAGACATACATACAGCTGTAATGCATCATGGTAATATTAAATTCTGTAAAGGGGAATCGGTGAGCTACTTCAGAAGCCGGAGATGCAGGTAAAGAAATTAGGTCTAATCCTTGTGTCCCTTCTTATCCATAAGAGAAAAAAATCAAGCCACTTAGATAGAAAAAGACTGAGAGAGAGAGAGAGAGAGAGAGAGAGAGAGAGAGAGAGAGAGAGAGAGAGAGAGAGAGAGCAAACAAAAATCAGGAAAGCGACGAAAACAAGGACAAATCAAGAATGAAAAAATGCTTAAAAGAGAAAAATAAACCAAAAACATACCGAGTGAAAAGGAAAGAAGAAAACGGAGGGAAATTAGAGAGAGAGAGAGAGAGAGAGAGAGAGAGAGAGAGAGAGAGAGAGAGAGAGAGAGAGGAAGGACCTGAAAGAGAGACACAAGCAGTAATGAGCAGTGTGTGTGTGTGTGTGTGTGTGTGTGTGTGTGTGTGTGTGTGTGTGTGGAAGTGTGATAGCGTGATGGATGAAGTGAAGGCAACCCACAGTGATGGATGAAGCTCACCACTGCCTGTCCACCTGATTGTCTCTTCCACAAACATGTTTTGCCCCCCTAATGTGTGTGTGTGTGTGTGTGTGTGTGTGTGTGTGTGTGTGTGTGTGTGTGTGTGTGTGTGTGTGTGTGTGTGTGTGTGTGTGTGTGTGTGTGTGTGTGTGTGTGTGGAGTTCACTTAACAATGCAGCACTGTTTGTTGAATTAATGGTGATGATTATGCTTGAACTGAACATTTCACCATATTGTTATGATTATGATTATTGTTGGTGCTGTTCTTATTGTTTTATTTGCTATTTTCATTGTTGTTGGTGTTGTTGTTGCTGTTGTTGTTATTGTCCAGCACTTAAGGTGATAGTACAAGACGAATGAGAGAGAGAGAGAGAGAGAGAGAGAGAGAGAGAGAGAGAGAGAGAGAGAGAGAGAGAGAGAGAGAGAAACTCACTGATAACGCGCTGACACACACACACACACACACACACACACACACACACACGGACCGGTAGCTCAGACACGGACCGGTAGCTCAGTGGTTAGAGCGCTGGCTTCACAAGCCAGATGACCGGGGTTCGATTCCCCGGCCGGGTGGAGATATTTGGGTGTGTCTCCTTTCACGTGTAGCCCCTGTTCACCTAGCAGTAAGTAGGTACGGGATGTAAATCGAGGAGTTGTGACCTTGTTGTCCCGGTGTGTGGTGTGTGCCTGGTCTCAGGCCTATCCCAAGATCGGAAATAATGAGCTCTGAGCTCGTTCCGTAGGGTAACGTCTGGCTGTCTCGTCAGAGACTGCAGCAGATCAAACAGTGAACAGTGAACACACACACACACACACACACACACACGGAAACAGACAAATGACGAAACTGACAAGAAACTGACAAGGAATATTGGTAAGTGGAACATGTAGAGATAACTTAGTCGATATTGGCTTCCTTTGTATTCCTTCACCTACATGATTAGCGATAACACAGCGAATCAAGGGCGGGAACAAAACACGGAGAGAAAAAAATAAAACCACAGGAGGTACTTATAATCACTAGATAGTCCAAAGATTCTGTAGTGTACTTTAAGATAACCACTCCTCTTTTCTTTTCCTGTTCACTCCTCTCACTGCCACGTCTGCCCGAGAGGCTCTAAAGATAAAGAAAAGAGGCTTCGAGACCTGCCTGGCGTGGTTTGAGGGTTGATCAAACGTGTGGAAAAGCTACAGAGTGCGCAAGGGGGCTTTAAACACAGTAATAGGAACATCTTATTGGCTGCGTATATTGCGGGTTTTAGCGGGAAAGGAACGTGCTGTGGCATTACAATGTTGTTATGGAGTGCAGGAGTTGCTTTGTTTGCGGGTGATGAGGAAAATAAAAATAGTTATGGTTTTATTTTGAAAGTGTGCACCTTCGTAATTTCATTGGCACAAGTTTCTCGCTGTAATTTCCCAAGAGAGAGAGAGAGAGAGAGAGAGAGAGAGAGAGAGAGAGAGAGAGAGAGAGAGAGAGATGTGGTGACGTAAGCTGGAACAAGGTAACGAGCTAGTTAACACCCATAAGCTCTTGACCAATACTGAGACGAGAGAGAGACAGATAGTTAGGAGAGGAGGAGAAGGGGGAGATAATTGTTACCACATCTAATTTTCTACCCAAGTGACGCGGTTCCTAACTTTAGTCTTGCCGGCTAGTCGTGTCTCATATGGTAACACTGGGAAGTACTGCGCAGGGCTTCAGTGATTGGCGTGCCTTGACAGTGTGATGGGGAGAGAGTGGTGGCGGAGATTGAGGGAATAATGGTAATAACAATAACATGTGTTGCGTCAAGCGGAGGAAATGGAAGATAAGATAATGTCGGTATGAAGCGGAGGAGTGTCTCAGGGTAGGTTTTTTTTTTTTTATCTCCTATTTGTCTCCTTCCCTTCTGTTTCTCCTCCTCCTCCTTGGCGTACGTGACACATGGCTGCCTTGGTGTTGCGTGTTGTCATATGGTCTATAATGCCTGTCTAGCACGAATGATATATGTAGCATGAATGTGTTATATAATTGTGATGTGTATGAAGTATATTAAGTAGGTGTCATTTTTTTCTGCATCAACTGCTACGGATATTACGTTGACTGATTGTTATGACTTGTTCCGCTCCCCTTATCAGTGGTGTGAAGATGGTGAAGTGGTTGTTATTACTTGTTCACCTCCTTATCAGTGGTTTGAAGATGGAGAAATAGGTGTTATTACTTGTTCACCTCCTTATCAGTGGTGTGAAGATGGTGAAATGGTTGTTATTACTTGTTCACCTCCTTATCAGTGGTGTGAAGATGGTGAAGTGGTTGTTATTACTTGCTCACCTCCTTATCAGTGGTGTGTGATATATCGTGTTTAGTTCCCCTCGTCAGTGGTGTACAGAGAGAGGAATGGTTGTTACTATTTGTTCACCTTATCATTGGTGTAAAGATGGAGATGTGATAGCCTTGCAGTTAGTACATTTATAGTCAGGCCTTCAAATCATCGGGAATACATATACTGGACTATAACCGGTTTTTATATTCTAACTTTACAACTTAGTGGTTTACTGGTCGAGCATTACAAAGTTATAGTCTAACAATAAGTAAAAATGTAGTCCAGACCAACATAGCGGCTTTGCTACGGTGCCTGATCCTCTTTGGGTTATTGATGACGAAATAGTTGTGGTTATCAAAGACCGGATTTTGAATATATGATAAAGTGTAACACGGGAGTTACACTTAACGAATACCATTGTAGGAAAAATGTGTATCAGTATGTTTTCCTTTATATATTATTTATTTTCACTGATTTCTTTTAATTTGAAAAGCACTGTCTATTTCCGTCCACATCTGGAGAAATAAACTGATACTATATTAGATGTGCTAGATTTTTTTTTTTTTACCTAAGAGGGGAAAACTGGCCAAGAGCAACAGAAACAATAAGAAAAAAAAGGCTGGCTTAGTTGCCAGTCCCCTTGCAGGTCCGAGAGAGCCAGCAAAAAATGTCTTGAAACTTCTCTCTTAAATGAGTTCAGGTCATTGACATGTAGTTATTCATGTTATCAGCAAAGAAATAATGATAGGGAGTTATTTTATTCCTGCCATGCTATTCATGTCCTTATTTGTGTTATTTTCGTGCAGATCTCTACGGCGATTAGGTGGTGCTAAAAGTCGCTCTGCCGGGAGAGTGTCAGTGCCACCCGGTTCAGGAGGCCAAAAGGCAACACAAAGGCAACACAAAGGCAGCACAAGAGGTGAGTGCCCGGGGTTGTAAAAACTAATGCTTTAGTGTTCACCCAGCGTGGAATTACTCACAGTCCTTAATATTTCAAACTGTGTGGACGTTCATCTGTTACTTTGTATTTTAAAGGTGAGTGATGGCTTGTCCTGACATGTATGTGCTACTGTGATGTACTGTGTCGCTTCCTGGTAGTTATTCTTCATCGTCACAATTCATGCTTTTTTTTTTTTTTATAGAGATGAATATTACGTTTTCTCTGTTGATTTACGCTGGTGTCGACGGTTGATGTACGTACGTGTGTGAATTTGCATCATTATCTACTCAATTAATGACTGTATGCGCTGATAGGTGTGAAACGTTTCGTTTTTGGTAAATGGAATACTGGAAAACTACAATTGCCGGTCGTGTGTGTGTGTGTGTGTGTGTGTGTGTGTGTGTGAGAGAGAGAGAGAGAGAGAGAGAGAGAGAGAGAGAGAGAGAGAGAGACTCTTTCCCGCTCGTAGTCAATAGTCATGTGTATTCGAATGTTCCGTGTGTGTGTGAGCTGCCTAGCGTTAGTAGTATTTCGTGAGAATAGCCAAGCCACCCCAGCCTCGCACAGTCCAGCCCACCCCAGCCCAACCCAGCCCATCACAGCCCAACACAGCCAAACACCACATAGCCAGCCATCCCCGTGCTTGAGAGAGAGAGAGAGAGAGAGAGAGAGAGAGAGAGAGAGAGATGCCTGCGGAACCTTGCTGTGTTTTGTTTTAGTTTATGTGTTTGAACGCGTTGGGACCTCCATTTGAAGTGTAATGCGGTGTGATGCAGCTTTCCTACCGCGTACCCTGTTGTGTTAATGTCCCTGTGTGTGCGTGATTCACCTCGGTCGTCTGCTGGTCACCCAGCCAGTCTTCCCCATTACGGAGCGAGCTCAGAGCTCATAGACCGATCTTCGGGTAGGACTGAGACCACAACACACTCCACACACCGGGAAAGCGAGGCCACAACTCCTCGAGTTACATCCCGTACCTATTTTACTGCTAGGTGAACAGGGGCCACACATTAAGAAACTTGCCCATTTGCCTCGCCGCTTACCGGGATTCGAACCCGGCCCTCTCGATTGTGAGTCGAGCGTGCTAACCACTACACTACGCGGTGTGTGTGTGTGTGTGTGTGTGTGTGTGTGTGTGTGTGTGTGTGTGTGTGTGTGTGTGTGACCAATGCCTTTCCCTATCCGCTTCCTCTTCTGTGTAGTGTTGCAAGTTCCCTCTGTGTATTTGTGTTGCAATCTGCAGGCGTGTCCTAGTTTACTTCCGCCATGCATTTTTTTATGCTTTATTTGTCCTCTCTCTCTCTCTCTCTCTCTCTCTCTCTCTCTCTCTCTCTCTCTCTCTCTCTCTCTCTCTCTCTCTCTCTCTCTCTCTCTCTCTCTCTCTCTCTCTCTCTCTCTCTCTCTCTCTCTCTCTCTCTCTCTCTCTCTCTCACCACCACTACCACCACCACCACCACCACCACCACCACCACCACCACCACCACCACCACCACCACCACCACCACCACCACCACCACCACCACCAGATATAGCTGTTTCTTTTGTGTTTCCAGCGACGACTCTGGAATAAAATGAGAATTTTGCACGCTCCGTTTTCCTTGTGTGTGTGTGTGTGTGTGTGTGTGTGTGAGAGAGAGAGAGAGAGAGAGAGAGAGAGAGAGAGAGAGAGAGAGAGAGAGAGAGAGAGAGAGAGAGAGAGAGTGGCTGTTTCCTTTCCTTGGTAGGAGAAGGCGGGAGAGAATCTCGATTGAACCCCCGTCACTTGGGGAGGAAGCGATTAATTCCCTGGAAAGTCGCAGTTAAAGGTGCCGCTGAGGAGAGGAGGAGGAGGAGGAAGAGAAGGAGGAAGAGAAGGAGAAAAGAGGAAGAGGAGGAAGAGAAGGAGAAATAAGAGGAAGAGGAGGAAGAGAAGAAGAAATAAGAGGCGAAAGAGGAAGAGAAGGAGAAAGAAAAAAGCGAAGGAAGAAGAGGAATAAGATAGTGTATAAAATGAAGCAAGAGGAGGAGCAACAGAGAGAATGCGCGAAGAGAAGGAGAGGAAAGAGGAGGAAGAAGAGCCAATATGTGAAGAGAAGGAGGAGGAAGGGAAAGCGAAAAAAAAAGAAAAAGAAGAGGAAGAGGAAGAAGAAGAGAAGACGAAAGAAGAGGAATAAGAGAGAGAGAGAGAGAATGTTTGGAGGAAGAAGAGCAACGGAGGGAATGTGCGAAGAGAAGAAGGAGCGATATGGTGAAGAGAAGGAGGAAGAGGAAGAGGAGAAAACTTGGGTTGGTTGCGTGAGGAAAGGAAGGGGATGCAATTTCAAAACGAGTGAAATTAATCATCTTAGAGTGAACTTGTATGGAAAGATTGAATTTAAAGGAATATGTGGACAAACGAAATAAAAAAAAGTGGAAAGAAAAATGGTGTCCGTATGTAAGTGTTTACTGGTGACTTACAAGACAGTTAGGATTGTAAAAATTTTATGATGGTGAGAACAGCGATAGCGTAAAGTAAAGTAACGTAAAGAAAGAGAGAGAGAGAGAGAGAGAGAGAGAGAGAGAGAGAGAGAGAGAGAGAGAGAGAGAGAGAGAGAGAGAGAGAGAGAGAGAGCGCCTTTCCTCCCGAGACAGGTGATTAAGACCCTGGATCAAAGGCTGGAAACGGCTTATTTATCTGTGTTCCTCTCGACATGTGTGTGTGTGTGTGTGTGTGTGTGTGTGTGTGTGTGTGTGTGTGTGTGTGTGTGTGTGAAGGACAAACAGGCAAATAGAAACACAAAAATATGGGTATGGGAGTGATAGATCAGTTTAGTGGCAGAGAGAGAGAGAGAGAGAGAGAGAGAGAGAGAGAGAGAGAGAGTTTACCAGGTGATTAAGTCGACCCGTCACTCACTCGGTCGCAGTTGTTTACGTGCGTTACAAACTGGCGAATATGCAGTTTTTCGCTCCTTTTAATGAAGCGAGGCATAAAATTCGTACGATTCATCTCGTCACTAGTGAATTCTGTGCAATATTTCAACCTTTGCATCCATTTTGGTCCAATTTTCCCTCTCCCGGTCGTGCACTGGGCGATGATGACCGTTTACGAGTAGCTGTTTCCATGTGGCTATTGTATTACGTATTGTGGGGGGAGATGATATACGAATAAATATCACGGTAAAAGAATAGGAATGGAAAATGTGTTAGTAATTATGAACTGTGAAAAATTGCTCATAGATTATCATTAGTTTGTTATGGTGTTGGTTTTTGTTCAGTTAGGTTAATCTCGGTTCAATTTAGGGAGGTATCCAGACATTTGCTCCTTCATTCTGGCTAACTCTTTACTTTTAGGGAACCAGCACTCAAGTGGGCCTTCTTTTTTTTTTAATATTTTGTTACCCTTGACAGACTTCTCTCCTGCATAAAAAACAAGGTTAAATTAGAGTTAGGTTAGTTAACATTAGGTAAAGTTTGGATCTGTTGGGTTAGGATCAATTAAATCAGGTTAGGTTAGGTTGTAGTTTGAGTTAAATTGAATTGGGTTTGGTTAGTTAAAGTTACATTAGGTTAGGTTAGGCTGGTTGAGTTAAGGTTAAGTCAAGTCATGCTCGGTATTCTTGGGTTATAGGTTAAAATTTAGATTATGTTAAGTTACCTCTTCCATATACCACTTTACCGCAGTTCTTTCCTCTGTAGCATCAATTACTTTTTTCTTTTCCTTTATATATTTTTTCCAACATCCTTTCAATTGATTCGCTGTGCCTGTTGCCATATGTCTCTGGGAAGGATACAGTGATTGGATAGTTCGGTAGTTCGGTGACTGTTAGGCCGTGATGGAGTGAATAACCTCCCTTGCATAGAGCCTGGTAAGGGAGACATATTGGCAGCCCTGTGTTGGTGATAGGAGGGATTAAGAGAGAGAGAGAGAGAGAGAGAGAGAGAGAGAGAGAGAGAGAGAGAGAGAGAGAGAGAGAGAGAGAGAGAGAGAGAGAGAGAGAGAGAGAGAGAGAGACGAATGAGTGGAACAGAAAAATTGACGTTTTTTAATTTCTTTTTCAGATTTCGTTTGCGTTTGCATTATCAGTGTTTTCCTTTTATCAGAGAGAGAGAGAGAGAGAGAGAGAGAGAGAGAGAGAGAGAGAGAGAGAGAGAGACAGTGGACCTCGTTCGTCATTTTTAAGGAATATTTGTTCGCCCTAACCTAAATTTCTCCACATTCCAATTCTTTCACACTGCGCCATTTCTTCACTCTCGTTTGTCCTCCTTTCCAAACCCTGTCTCCCTTTTTTTTTTAACAATTCACTTTACCATCCCCCTACACACGAATCTTTTCCTTCTCCACCTCTCCCTCTTCGTTTTTACACTCGTCTTTTCGCCTTGTTCGTTCCCATCCAAACTCACTTCTCGCCTTGAATAAAAACCTGGTATTTTCTCCTCGCAATCTTGGCTACCGGTCGTGACGCAGAGAAAGATTGTCTGAATGATGAGTATGATTATAGGCATTAGGAAAGAAGGTAGTGGGGGCGGGTGAGAATGAAGTTATGTCTGCGTGTTTGTGCGTGGAAGTCGTGTTGTATTTTTACCTAAGATGAGGTGTATTTTGGGATTTTCGGTAGATTGCTTTGGTGTCATAATTGTGTGTGTGTGTGTGTGTGTGTGTGTGTGTGTGTGTGTGTGTGTGTGTGTGTGTTTGTTTTATGATAATGATGATATGAAAACAAAAGCGAAAATAGTAAGAATAACAATAATAAAGATAATGATAATAAAGATAATAATATTACTACTACTACTACTACTACTACTACTACTACTACTACTACTACTACTACTACTACTACTACTACTACTACTACTACTACTACTACTACTACTACTACTACTACTACCACTACCACTACTACTACTAATAGTAATGATAATAATAACAGTGATGATATACATTACATTCAAACTGCACTCGACAGCTGTAAGACACACTGAAGGAAAATTTACGAACAAATATAGAGTTGAAATAATAGTAAGTGAAATCTAATGTGTGTGTGTGTGTGTGTGTGTGTGTGTGTGTGTGTGTGTGTGTGTGTGTGTGGGTAGGCAGGTGAGCGGCTGTGTGGGTGGTTGTTTACGTAAGACAGGATATATTCTTGGGTAATGGTGGAGGAAATCATATAGTTATGGTAATTTTGTGATTTTCTTTTCACTTTAAATCATGAAATTCTCTAAATTTAACTAAGAGATGAAGTGCACACTTGCCTAAGGTGCAGTTGATTAAAGTGAACCAGCAGGTATGTATGTACGTATCCACGCCAACTGGCAAATTGACAAGCGAGATATATGGAAATAAAGTGTCCGATTTGGCTGCAGATTGTCCAAAATATATTCATGTGAGATTAAGATCATGTAAACACACTGACAGGCACATTTGCTGACAGAACTCTAGAGGCGCCTTGATAAACACGCCAGGTGACTACGCAACACCTTGGCAACACCTGTGGTAAGAAGCCAGGACGGAAATAAAATCTGATAAAATTGGAGTGATTCAGAGACGCACCCATCCACTCTTCCACCTCTTCACTTTATGAAACATCCAATCTAGCTCCTGATTTTGTTTTCTTTCATTCATGACTGTTTACTTCACTCATCGGCGCCATCCAGCAGCATCACCACTCACTCACACCGCACCTCTCATTGGCGCTCACACTTCTTCCTAAATACACTATGGCAATGATTCTCAGATTTTGTTATTCATTGGCGTGCTAAAGGTACATTCTAGACTCTAACGCTTCATTAACATACTGTGTAGGGAAATTAAGTGATGTGCAATTTAGAAATCATTGGAGTAAGGTGATGCAAGGCTATGAACGTTTACTCTTTGAATGTCATCTCATGTCAACACGAAAATATTATACATCGTGTTCATCTCATCTTCACCCCTTGTCCATCATAACCCCTTCAGTACTGGGACGCATTTTTTACCATGAGTTTTAGGTATGATTGGACGATTTTATTAACATTAATAAGGGTCTGTGGAGGTAACAACATTAATGGCAAGAGTCTTCACTATTTCAATCCCCCATATAAGCATCTGAAGCTGTATAAAATCATCAAATAGTAAACAATAAATATGAGAACACGTCATGGTACTAAAGGGGTCAAACACGCTAAGACGATGCAAGAGAGTGAACCTTTTTTTCCCATCTCATCGTTACGTCATGTCAACCGAAAAAAAATCATGTCCATCGTGTCATTCGCCCGAGGTTCATCACTCTTCTTCCATCTCATATACGCTAACGTGATGGGAGACACTGAACGCGCTTCTCCTTTAGTGTTACGTCAGGACGAAAGAAAAAAAAAAACGAGTAAAAATGTACTTTCCGACACTTCATGTTCATCACTCATCTTCCATCTCAGATACGCTAAGGTGATGCAAGATTGAGTCAGTTTTTTGTCCCCTCTAAAGTGTTACATCATGACAACTAAAAAAGAAGAAAGAAAAACCTAAAGTCCATTGTTTCCTCCCCATCACCTTATCGTCATTAGTCTTCCTCTATCTCAAACTAAGACAATGCAAGGCTGGCCAAGGTTTTCCCTTCTCCGAGTTTTACGTCATGGCAACTCAAAAATCATGTCGGTCGCGTCCTCTCCGTCTAGTCATCAATAGTTGTGAGGAGAGGAGGAGGCGCGGAGGGCGGTGGCAATAGAGGCGAAAAGGCTGTTGAAAGGGATGTTCGGTGACCCTTCCTGGCCCTTCTATTGTGTTGGGGTGGAGAGGGAAGCAGTAAGGTGGAAGAGTCGAGGGAAGGTTGTCGACTGCAGAGGGAGAAGAAGGAAAAGGATGAGGAGGAAGAGGAGGGGAAAAAGAGACGAAAAATAGGAGAATAGGAAACTCCAGGTTACATTTTTATAATATTTTCGTTCATATTTAACTAATTACACTGGAAGCTGTGCCATTAGGTGAAAATACTTTATTCTTAGCACGCATATGCACTGTTCCAAATACTTTGTCGGAAAAAATATAAATTCATTTGTTTTTTTTTTATATACGAGGGAAAGAGAACACCAAATATTTTCTCTTTCTCGCGCCCACTCTTTGGAAGCTCCCTTTGTTTTCCCCTCACGGCACTGCAGCATATGCTAAAGGACAGAGGGAGATGGGGAGTAAGTGGATCTGTTGGGGGTGAAAGAGGGGAGAAACAGGAGGAAATGTAAGGGGGAAGACGGATAGGGATGGGAGTAAGCGGGTCGATTGAGGGTGAAAGTTCAGGGAAAGGGAAGGGAAATGTAGAGTAAAAGACAGATTGGAATGGGGCTCGTGAGTGGGTCTGTTGTGGCTGACAACTGGGAAGGAAACGTTCATGTTGTTGAGAAGAGTAGTTGTAGGAAATAGAGGGTGAAGAATTGGAGAATGGAAAGAGAGAAAGAAAACATTTGAAAAAGGATGAAACATTAAGGATAATATGGGGATGTGAAAAGGGAGAGTGAAAGGTAAGGAGGTATGGAAAAGAAGAGGAGTTTACGAAGAAATTAAGTGAAAGAGTACAAACAGAAGGGGAAAAAAAGAACATATAGGAAGGATAAGTACTTCAGAAAAAAAGAAAAAGAAAAGGAAAGGAGAATGAAAAGAGAAAAATGGAAGCGCATAACAGAGAAGAGCGTAGAGAAAATCGAAGATAAAAAAAGAAAAAGAGAAAGAGAAGAGGTTCATTAACAAGGGAATGAGAAAGGAGGAGAGCGAGAGGGAGGCAAAGAGTAGAAATGCATCGACCCGCCATGAGGAGGGGAGAACAAAAAAAGAGTAGAGGGAGGAAAATGCGATATAGATGGCAGGTGGACTAACTATAGAGACAGAAAGGGTGGATGAGACACGGCCAAAAGCAGAGGAAGGGAAAGAAGGGCGAGGGAGAGTCTGGGATAGCAAGACTTGTGGGTAGAATGACGTCAGTATGTGTGTGTGTGTGTGTGTGTGTGTGTGTGTGTGTGTGTGTGTGTGTGTGTGTGTGTGTGTGTGTATGTGTGACTGTATATAGCATGAGAAAAATCAAAGGCACGGCTAAATAAACATGTACAGATAGACAATAACAAAACTACCGTGTAAATAATGGTTCAGAAAAAAAAAAAAAAATAGCATTACTTTACGAGGACAGGGAAAGGTGGGGTTCCCGTGCCCTGCTCTCATGATTTAACACTTCAGAGTCTTTTAGCATCAGCCAGTCCCAAACCAGTATCATATGTGTGTGTGTGTGTGTGTGTGTGTGTGTGTGTGTGTGTAAAACTTTGAAGCATTCCCGTGAGTATATAATGTTTAACTCGTTTTGTGGCAACGAGTTAAGCCTGAGTTCGTCCTTGCTTTGCCTTTGGAGTCTCACACGTGCACAGCTTCACACACACACACACACACACACACACACACACACACACACACACACACACACACACACACACACACACACACACACACACACACACACACACACACAAGATCGCATAGTAAAAAGCTGAGAAAGGGAAGATGTCTGAGAGATGTTAGAAAATATAGTTTCCCACAAAGATGTGTTGAGACGTGGAACAGTTTGAGTGAAGAAGTGGTGTCAGTAACGAGTGTACATAGTTTTAAAGAAAAACTGGATAAGTGTAGATATGGAGACGGGGCCACACGAGCATAAAGCCCAGGCCCTGTAAAACTACAAATAGGTAAATACAACTAGGTAAATACACACACACACACACACACACACACACACACACACACACACACACACACACACACACACACACACACACACACACACACACACACACACACACAGAGAGAGAGAGAGAGAGAGAGAGAGAGAGAGAGAGAGAGAGAGAGAGAGAGAGAGAGAGAGAGAGAGAGAGAGAGAGAGAGCACATATTGTAACAAACGAACTGCTTACAAATCAGTCGAAAGGGCAGAAGGAAATCCATAAAGGAAAACAGCAGGAGATCAGCGGAGGAAGCGGAAGACATCACTATAAGGACGAGGAGTAAAAATATCAAAGGGGACGTAGGTGGGCGAACTCCAGGACGCGAGGAGGAAATAGTAGACGTTATAAGGAGGCGACACTCGGGATATATTGGTTGGGACACGTTATAAAGAAGGCCTCATACACGTGCGGCGGTGAGAGAGAGAGAGAGAGAGAGAGAGAGAGAGAGAGAGAGAGAGAGAGAGAGAGAGGGGGGAGGCTTTCTTGGTTAATAGTTTAAATGCACAGGTGCCAGGATACCACAGCTTGGAGGAACACTTGCATCCTTGCCTTCAACTTCCTAATTATAACCACGCAGATGTTATTACGTCACGAGTGATTTCTTCATATGAGAGAATATTAATAATCCCAAGGGCAACGTTAGCGAGGAAAACTGCGACTGAAAATTTATGCTCTATGTAATTTGTGCTTTTCTTATCTGTTCATTATCACTACAAGATTTTTCCTCCCTACTGATAACTCCAGTGTTTATTTTTCCACTGATCTCTCTTCTCACAACATGTACGTTATCTCGGGTAGAATTTAGCTCACGTAAAGAATGATAAATGGTTGGAATAGACTTACGAAGCAATCACGGTTTTCAAGAGCTTTAAACACAGCTCTCGATAAATGCATGAATGAGGATGACTGGTTGGTTTAGCATAGGGAGGCAGTAGGGGGCTATAAAAGAAGATTGGGTAGATTTTATGGATAGGGATGATGGCTGGGTGTAGTAGATATTTATGTTATGTATACTGCCACGAGGAAAATTGTTGGCTTCATACAGCTTCCCTTGTATTCTCCTGCTCTCTCTCTCTCTCTTTCCCAACTTGTAAATGACTTCAATACGTATCTGTTCTTTAGCTTCTGGTGAATGACTCGGTATCACAAAAGTCTCTTATTATTCTAGTTAATGAAAGACGCTGGTTGAACTGAGGACGATATTGGGATTCTAACAAGGTCTCTTCATGTGCCTCTCCGATCAGGAAACTCCAGTACCCCTCACCTCTCACTAAACATCCTCTAACTCCATCGTAACTTGGGGAAATGCGGACTCACTCTCTCTCTCTCTCTCTCTCTCTCTCTCTCTCTCTCTCTCTCTCTCTCTCTCTCCAGTACGAATGCATAATGAAGGAGGGACCTTTCTTTCTCTCTGTGTGTGAAACTAGAGACCGTCCGGCTTTACGTGGAGCTGTGACCCTAATCCCAATCTGCGAGGAGAGGTTTGGAGAATTAGTGGCTGGAATTAGTAGCATTATTCCCTCCCCCGCCCCCAACCCCGAGAAAAAAGCGCCACCTCGGAAACAAACTTATTTAAACTTGCGAAAATATTACAAAAATCTTCGGAGGACAGAGGCGAGACCAGAGAGAGAGAGAGAGAGAGAGAGAGAGAGAGAGAGAGAGAGAGAGAGAGAGAGAGAGAGAGAGAGAGACAATGCACCGTTCTCCTGGTTGAATAGAATAGAGAAAAGTAGCAACACGCAGAGGAAGATTGAAATGAAAGAGCTTAAGGATAACAAGGGCTTAGTTGTGGGGAAAGAGAATAGGGAGGATTTGGAGGGGAAGAGAATGGAGAGAATCAAGAGAATCACACAAAGAAAGTGGGAAAGAAATTAAGAAAAGAAAAAAAAGGCATCCGAAAACCACTAATATGTTAATGAGAGAGAGAGAGAGAGAGAGAGAGAGAGAGAGAGAGAGAGAGAGAGAGAGAGAGAGAATGAGTTTGAATATATACCAAGGAACCCATTGAATAACACATACATACAAAAATCTCACATTAAAACACATAAATACAAAAATGATAGAAAGAAAAGGCCTAATAAAGGTACAATCGTGGATGTGGATAAGGAAATGAATAATTGCGAAGTGGAGAGTAAATAAAGATGGAAATAAAAGGGAAAAAAAGAGAGAGCTAATGTATAAAAAAGAGACGGAGTGACAGTATTTTCTTTTTGTATAACAAGAAATGAGATTGGAAGTTTCAATCAGTGTTATGGAGAGAGAGAGAGAGAGAGAGAGAGAGAGAGAGAGAGAGAGAGAGAGAGAGAGAGAGAGACTTATCCATCACTAGATACTTTTAGCCACTATTTTTCTGTCACGTTTCTTCTATTTCCTCTCTCTCTCTCTCTCTCTCTCTCTCTCTCTCTCTCTCTCTCTCTCTCTCTCTCTCTCTCTCTCCCTATCAAACTTATATTTCCTTATTTTCCTAGTAGCAAATTTTTGTACTGAATAGATAATGAACCAGGATATGCTCTACACTATCATCTAAAGACACAGAAGGGAGTCATTACATCATTACATTCTAAGTAGTATTGTAATATATGAAGTAATGAGCAGTACCTGGCAATTACCTCCTATTATTATATCCCTTAATTATTTACTCCTGCGGGCCTCCTGATATACACCAGTTCATGAGTCCATTAGCTTCGTGCGTGTATGTGAGATAAAGCGGAGTTCGTGACGTGATATCCAGCACCAACCAAACTGCATACGCACATCATACATATTAAGGGCTTACGCTGCGGGATTCGTGATGGAGTGAAATGGGAAAGTTAGCAGGAATCAGTGTCCATTTCAATATTGCTGAATGGAACGAGAGGGAAATAGACTGACGTAGCGTAGATGTGGCGTATTTCAAGTTTGTTGGCTAGGAAGAAGTTGTTACGTGATTGCATGTGAAAAAAAAGGGATTCACATTAGTCCATATTCATTATCAACACGCCACCATCACACACACACACACACACACACACACACACACACACACACACACACACACACACACACACACACACACACACACACACACACACACACACACACACACACACACGGAAATGGTGCTTTTAAGGATTATAATGGGAAGCTTGCATTAACATACGTAAAGGCAGGATATTCTCTCTCTCTCTCTCTCTCTCTCTCTCTCTCTCTCTCTCTCTCTCTCTCTCTCTCTCTTTCTCTTTCTATCTCAAATATGATAAGTATAAGCAAACTAAGAGACAATATGGTAAAAAGGACAAATACGGAACTTAAAGATGGAACCGGAAGAAAAAAAAAAAAAGAAGGAAAAAAGTAAAGACGATGGAAAGGATTGGTGGGGTAGAGGGGCGAGTGTTAAGGATGAAGGATGGTGATTGGCTGCCACCTGAAGGATATATGTATCAACGGAGGCAGGAGGAGAGAGAGAACTGGAGGAAATGGTAGGAAGAGAGGAGTGAGGAGGAACGGGAAAGTGGAGCAGAGATGAGGAAATGAAAAAAGGAAAAGAAAGAACATAACAAGGAGAGAAGCTGGGATGGTGAACTAACGAACAGAGAGAGAGAGAGAGAGAGAGAGAGAGAGAGAGAGAGAGAGAGAGAGAGAGAGAGAGAGTATAATGGACACTAAGACAGGGATGCTGAGAATGACACGGGAATGCGGAAGAGAGTCAGGGAGAAGTCAAGGGGCGGCACAAGACCTGACATGACCAGTCAATATCAGCGTGACGAGAGGGAGGGAGCGGCAAATATTGGTTTAAGTGACCCACGAACGGACAATATCTGAGGATGCTGGTGAGAGGGTGAGTGGACGGAAGCATCTGGGTATTGCAGAGGAAAAGTGTCTTGAGTTTCTTAGTATTTCAGAGACAATAGACGGTCGAAGAGGTGAATGGGTGTGGTTTCAGATTTTGAACTGGGACGTTGCTTTTCTAGAAATTGCTGGGTCGGGTACTGGTCTGGTAAGCGCTCATGTTATTTTAAATGTAAGATGAGATGATGTTGAAAATTAAAAAAAATGTATTGTTAGGATTTCGAAATATTAACAATGATTATTGGTGAATATTTACTCAGCGTTTGTAGAAATTAAGGAAAGATATTGTTTTTTGACACACACACACACACACACACACACACACACACACACACACACACACACACACACACACACACACACACACACACACACACACACACACACACACACACACACACACACACACACACACACACACACACACATTTGGTTGCACGCTATAATATCACTCTGTACACAAAGTCACGGTGCATTCTGGGAAGACCAAGCACTTGGAGTCTGGATCACTCATGTCAGGATGTGTCAACAACATTTTTTGTTCCCTCTCACAGAATGACGTCAGCTCTCGTTCCCGCTAGATCCCGTTTTCCTAAGATCGTTGCCTCCCACAGTACACATTGAGCGATGCACGTACTATGTAAAAGTATCATTACATTTTTCTTTCCTCTTGTATAGAGAAGCTGAATAACATTACGGCAGCATCTAAGGAGCCTTGTTAATTCTTGCTAGGAAGGAAGACTTATTTTCCTTCCCTTACGTATGGAAACTGAATCAATTCACCACCTCATCTAAAGCCCTTTAAGCATTGCTATTCTATGTTCGTCATTTACTTGAGTATGGAGCCAGGATTTTTATTTCTCTTCCTTACGTAAGGGGCTGCATCATCAAGGTACCGCAGCATCAAAAGGCCTCTAAGAATAGCTATTCCTCCTTCCATTCGTCTGAGTGTTGAAGGAGAACTAATTTTCGTTCCCTTTCTACACATGAAGTAAATCAAGGGAGCGAGTACAGCCCGTGAACATAAATCATTCTACCCTTACTAGATCCATCAATACGGAACGAGGGCCTCTTGTTCCTCTTCCGTGTATAGGGAAAGTGAACCAAGGTAAGGCAAAATATAGGGCACAGTAAACATATGTAAACTTTCCTTTATTATCTCATATAAATAGGAAACGATAGCTATTTTTATATGTTTTCCTTCGTTGTGTAGAGAGAGAGAGAGAGAGAGAGAGAGAGAGAGAGAGAGAGAGAGAGAGAGAGAGAGAGAGAGAGAGATGGATAGATGGATAGATAGATGGATAGATATATATATATATATATATATATATATATATATATATATATATATATATAGATAGATAGATAGAGAGAGAGAGAGAGAGAGAGAGAGAGAGAGAGAGAGAGAGAGAGAGAAAGAATGAAAACAGTGACTAAAGCTCGTTACCATAACAATGCCTTCCCTTGTTACTTCACCTCAATGTGATTCGAGGACACATTTTTCGTTCCTCGTGTGTAGGGAAACTGAATTAGGGCGAGGAAGAGTCCAGAGCCATGTAAATATATAAAGTTACGCCCCTTCTCTCCCTTTCTCTCTCTCGTACGTTTGGTCACTGAACTCCATTTCTATTCCTGCTTCTGTCTAATCTATGTGTGCCGAGGGAGTATAAAGCCAGTTTCTTCCCCTTGACGTTTTCTTAATTCTCCCCCCACTTGTAATCCTGTTTTCCGCCTTCCCTTTTTGTAAGCTTAAAGAGGAGCGGGTGATACTGTTTTGAGGAGGAAAGAAAGAATAGGTGAGAGAAAACAGCCCAAAACTCTGTCTTTTTCTCTTACTGCTCAAAATTCTCACTCTATCGTCCTTTCAAGTCAAAGTTCTTACTCTTTCGTTCGTAAGTCAGGTTACGGCCGCAGTTTTCATGTCAAAGACCGCTTTTGTGAGTCTCTTAAAGGTGGACGTGAAAAGAGCAGATAAGGGAGTAATGGAATGGAGGGAGGGAAGAGGAGAACTGGGTCGAAGGAGGTGAAGTTCAGGTGGAAGGGGAAGGAGGGGAAGGAATGGAATGTTGTGTAAGTGGAGGAAGGAAGGAAGGAAGGGTTGAGGTTTGGAAAGGGGAGTAAGGGTAGGACGTGAGGTGCGAAGAGGGGGAAGGAGTGGAATGGGAGATAAGAGAAACTAATGAATGTCTCTTTTCTATACCAGCAAGAGAGAGAGAATGATTAGTATTTCGAGTATCACTTTAAACGTCCTACCCCCACTCTCTCTCTCTCTCTCTCTCTCTCTCTCTCTCTCTCTCTCTCTCTCTCTCTCTCTCTCTCTCTCTCTCTCTCTCAAATGTGTGATTATACGTTTATTTTTTTGTAGTCCTGCAGTTTTCCTTTTCCTTCAAGATATATCCAGGTTATCCATTGTCCTTTTCTTCTTATTCACTTCCCACTGCCTTGTCCTCGCCTTTTCTTCAACTTTTTCCTTCTTTTCATACCTTTCAGCCATTCGTCCTTTCTCTTTTTTTCCACCTTAGGATTTTCTGTCCTTTATTCCAATTCCTCTGGCGTATTGTCGTCACTTTTCTTATATATTAAGCTTTGTATGAGCGTTAATTAGGCGATTGGGTACGAAATCTTATTGTTATTTTCTTTCTCGTTGATGGGTGCAGTTTTCTCTCTCTCTCTCTCTCTCTCTCTCTCTCTCTCTCTCTTATCTCCTTCTATCCTTTCTCTACTCCCTTCCTTTTCTTTTTCTATCATTCAAGCTCTTCACTCACTGCTACATGAACTACACAACAAGTAAGAGTACGTTTGCATTCCCCTTTGTTCTCTCCTCGCACTTGTCTCCGCCTCGCGACCCTTTCAAAAGAGAGTGAAGGAGGTACTTATTATGATTCTCGTCCCGGTGTTGTTTCCTCTTCCTTTTGCCTTGAGTCTGGCGGGAGGTGGTTGTCTGTCTCCCTCTTTTGTATGTGTGTGTGTGTGTGTGTGTGTGTGTGTGTGTGTGTGTGTGTGTGTGTGTGTGTGTGTGTGTGTGTGTGTTTTATGGTGTGTTCTTTTGTGTCTCTTTTTGTATTGGTAATGTGATAGTAGGAGTGTTTTTTTTTGTGTATTGTTTTTATTACTTTTTTCTTTCTTTCTTTCGTTCTGTTTTCTTCGTCTTCCGTGTGTTGTCATTGCACATGAGGAGAAGTGGGATTTCTCTCTCTCTCTCTCTCTCTCTCTCTCTCTCTCTCTCTCTCTCTCTCTCTCTCTCTCTCTCTCTCTCTCTCTCTCTCTCTCTCTCTCTCTCTCTCTCTCTCTCTCAAGATTTTTGTTGTTGTTGTAACTGTGTTTCATCTTTCACATGATAGAAGTTGTTGTTGTTGTTGTTGTTGTTGTTTTTAATAGTGTTAGTACAGTAGAAGTAAAAACAATATTATTAGTACTAATGGTAATAACAGTAGTAGCAGTAGTATCAGCATTAGTTGTTTAGTGGTAATAGTTGTAATAGTAGTGGTAGCTGTATCAGAATTAATAATAATGATAATGATAATAATAATAATAATAATAATAATAATAATAATAATAATATTATTATTATTATTATTATTATTATTATTATTATTATTATTATTATTATTATTAGTAGTAGTAGTAGTAGTAATAGTAGTAGTAGTAGTAATAATAGTAATAGTAGTAGTAGCAACAATAACAGCAGTTTCAGTAGTATATTCACTTGTGTATTTCATCAATTAATTTAGTTATTTATTTATTTTTTTTTTAGATATGCATGGAAGCAAATGAAGCGCCAGGGAGAGCGTTCGTTTCATGTTTATAGTTTCGTCATTCCAAACAGCAAGTACCGATGAACGTGCAGTTCACGAAGTTTTCAAATATATTTTTTGTGTTCAAACTCTTATCGAAGCATTCTGATGTTTTTTTTTTTTGTTTGAGTTCTCCGTTTGTTTTATTTATCTATTTTTCCATGCATGAAAATGAAATAGAACTTTTTTTTTCTCACTCGAATCACAAAGTATCCAGTTTTGTAGTCTCACATTTATGTAGCGGACAGAATTTTGCAAACGTACTGTAGCGTGCTGGTTTAGTTTCCTCCTATACAAGAATAACATCAGGTTTGTTTTCTCATAGTCGCTAAATTTAAAGTTATTATTACTTATAACACTTTGTATATTCTTTTATGCAGCTAATTAAAACTCAATGAATTTTACAATTTTTAGATTATAGCTATAACTATGTATATGTTTAAGTCATTGTGGTTTGCATTCCTAAGGGTGAATCTAACTATAATGCTATATTACCATGTGCATTCTCAACAGTAAATCTCAAATTGTTGTATGCATTCTTAATCTCTCAAATATTGTCTCTCGTAACACGTAAGCGGTAAATTCTCCAACTTTCATCCTATATTGCTGTGTGCATTGTTGGTACTAAGTTTTGAATTGCTTGCGCATTCTCAAACATTCAGATATTGGCTGCTATAAAAAGAAGAAAAGAAAAAAAAAAAAAAAAATGAGCATTGGTCTTATTTTATTATCATATTCATTCTTAACATTTAACCCTATGATGTTGTACGCATTTTCAAGTTACTACTGGCTGCCATAACACGTAGACAGTAAATTTTAGATCCTATATTGCCTAATACATTCTTAGCAGTAAATCTTATCATGCTGTGCACTCGTAGTATTCTTAACCCTTCAGTTATTGGATGCCGGAACACGTAGGCAATAAAATACTCACATAAAGCTGAGTGATGTGTACGAATTGTCCTGCTTATTGCATTTCAGAGTCTTACGTTTCCTCGCGATTCTTTGCAGCTCCGGGAAGCGTGTGAACTTCGCCGCCCCGTCCAACTTTATCCCAGCGGGAAGGCAAGAAAAATACCCGTTTCTATTTATGTATTTTCAAGATCTACAGATGACTACAGGGAACAGGTGTGTGTGTGTGTGTGTGTGTGTGTGTGTGTGTGTGTGAGAGAGAGAGAGAGAGAGAGAGAGAGAGAGAGAGAGAGAGAGAGAGAGAGAGAGAGAGAGAGAGAGAGAGAGAGAGAGAGAGAGAAAATTAATGGGTGAGTATTGGGTCCCTTCAGAAGATAATGTTCATCTTGGTTTCAGTCTTTCTGATATTTTCTTTTAGTAATCTTTAAGACAGCTTCCAGAAAGTGTGACGTTTCAGATGCTTTCTAATTTCAATCTTCGCTTCAATGTATATGTATTTATTTCGTATTGCGTGGAGGTTTTACTTTAGTATTTATATTCAATGCCTAAGTGAGTGATTCCATTCCGAGTCTGTTTATGTGGATGCTATAAAAACTAACTATCTCTTTAAACTTTCTGTTGCTTCCGATATGGCTCTTTACAAAGAATAATCCACCTCGACCTTGCTCTTCTGCTTCTTTTGTTACACCATTACCCTCACACCTTCCTAGAACCTCTTACTTAGACTGCACCCACCACACACACGTCTTCCTAGAACCTAGTCATGTAAGAGTTAGCACGCCTTGTTTTTCCCTCTCTACTCTTGATGTTTACCTCGATGCAAAACCACAATTTCTGCATTTATTTTCACTTCAAACTTGAAATAATACACTTTATCACGAAAGCACGTTGGTCTGGTGTTGTTTGTTTCTGCTTGGTGTTTTTGCGTCCTTTTGAAAGTCACTACCATGGGAATAAACATCGAAAATCGCTAAGCCATTATGTGCCGTGCGAAAAGCGGCACCTTTGGACACACAACTCCCAGGTCACAAAGAACACGAGGCTGCCACCGCTTACCACTCGGGCCACGCGCATGAAATCAATAAGCTGCCGCTGTACACTAACATAAAGGCTCACCGGCTAAACGCTTGTCTTCAACCCCCTCTATCTTTTCTTCTGTATGAAATTCGAAGTAACCACAACTTACATGAAAGAGTCAAAGCAGTATGAAGACCGTGGCTTTAATGTCGCCGCCCCCAGACTTCCCTTTTGATGCCCTTGGCCTAAAAGGAACCACAGCCGCCTCTGATGTGTCCAGGGCACCCAAAGAGGGAGTGGGGGAAGGAACGCGTCTAAAAGAAGGAAGGATAGGAGAAAGCAATATTTGGGAGATGTTTGCGGTGGGGAAAAAAATGGTATTTGTATTGAGGAAGGAGAGGGAAAGATGCGTTCAAGGAGAGGGAAGGGCATGATTGGGGAGAAATGAAATAGCGTTTGGGAGAGAAAGGAATATATGGCGGGAGGGGAGAAAGACGGTGACGTTCGGGGAATAAGGAATGGTGTGGTAGAGGGAGATAATTTTTTAGGGGAGAAATATGATGCAGTTTTGGGAGAAAGGAAAGGAAAGCTGGAAGAGATGTGATTTTATTGGGGAGAAGGGAAGGTATGCTGGGGAAGAGAGGAGAAAGAGCTTTAGGGAAATGGAGAGGGGGAGTGCTGGGGAGGAGAGGAAGTGCCGGAGAGAAAAGGAGATTTGTCGTGACGGAAATGGAATGAGGAAGAGAAGACCTGACATGTCCGACTTCCCCCTCACACACACACACACACACACACACACACACACACACACACACACACACACACACACACACACACACACACACACACACACACACACACACACACACACACACACACACACACACACACACACGACAACGGATCCTTCAGAGTGGCGAGGCAAGTGCGGGCGGGTTGCACACTCACGCACGTACACATGTTCAGACACACAACACAGTCCATGCATAAATTTACGTACATAACGCCGAGGAGGGAGGAGGAGGAGGAGGAGGAGCAGTGTGTCTCGCATCATTTAAGATTTCAGTAAACATGAGGTGAGTGAGCCGCGAGAGAGAGAGAGAGAGAGAGAGAGAGAGAGAGAGAGAGAGAGAGAGAGAGAGAGAGAGAGATATCCTCTGTAACCATCCCCTCCCAAGTCCTCCTGAGCCCTCCTACCTATCTACTTCCGTCCCTTCTGGCCAATTTCCTTCAACAGTTTTCCTTTCAATTTTATCCTTCCTAAAGCTCAAATTTTCCTTCCCATCTTGTAATTCCCATCCTTTTCTTCACTCTCTCTCTGTACTTCCCATTTGTCTCGTTAAATTTGTGTGTCTCCTTCTCCGTCCTTTCTCATCACGTATATTTTTTTTTCCCACCTCCTTTCTGTCTGTTTCTGTCCGTTCCATTCTTGCAATCCCCCCACATGACCCTTTCTGTTTCTTTTCCTCATGCTTCCCACTCCTTGTCTCCTCGCTCTTGCCTCCTCTTCCTTTAGCTTTCTCTCCTCGCCTCCCCCTCACCTCCTCTCCCTTGCCTTCCTCTCAGCCGCTATCGCCCCCAGAGTTCAGGCAGGCCATCTCGCCCACGTAAAGGGTATTTCAGGAAGGCTGACTTTACTTTTTGGTGATTTCATATTTTTTATCTGTGGACTGATTCGTTTTTTTTTGTCCCTTTGTTATAAATGTGTGTGTGTGTGTGTGTGTGTGTGTGTGTGTGTGTGTGTGTGTGTGTGTGTGTGTGTGTGTGTGTGTGTTACGATTTAGTGTTTAAAGTTAATTTGTTTTGTATGTTTTTTTTTTTCTAGTTTATTTTCTTGATTGCATTAAGGTAATTGTTGGATTTATTTTTTTCTCTCACCCCCCTGACTCTCTCTCTCTCTCTCTCTCTCTCTCTCTCTCTCTCTCTCTCTCTCTCTCTCTCTCTCTCTCTCTCTCTCTCTGCCATCAGTAACAATTTCAGCGGACATGAGTAATATTCCTGATTAAATATTGGCGTAATCTGAATTTTATGTCATACTTAATTCCGATCGTTCGTTTCCATTTTTTTTTATCTTGTTGGGGAAATTATTGCACTAGTATTCGTGAAATTAGATTCCCAAATTGCATGATATTTACATATATTGCGAGGTGACTGAAACCCTGTGCAGTATGGATAGGTATTACACAGACCCTTGACACACACACACACACACACACACACACACACGAGGAGAGGGGAGGGGTAGTGTTGCCCGCTGAATCGATTATCATACATAACATGGAGATTATTCGCGTGACGTCAGAGAGGACCATTACCCCAGATGGGGGATTATTTTAGGGGGGAACCCGTTAGCCAGTTTGGGGGAGGAGAGGGAGATCCGCCACCCGTTTTCCCCAACACTCCCCTTCCTTCTCCAACAACCAACTTCGCATCCGCAGTACATCGTCACCAATTACCCCGCAGGTTGTTTTAGTCTTAACTACTCGACTACTCGTACAGTACACCTTTAATTTAATTCTTTGTTCGTATCACAGTGTGGGTCTGAATCCGTTTAATACCCGAGTCTTT